>NW_027279188.1:22500-40420 GCF_046629955.1 Centroberyx affinis | reverse complement strand
CAACATCAGTTCAAGTTTGTGTCTTCTCCACTTAACTTCTATACAAACACTCTGGTCAATATTGCAGAAATGTTTACATCCATATATTCCACAAAAGAACAAATGAAAACATGTCCAGTCAGTGTCACTCACAGGTTTTTAGACTGTCCAATACTGTATATCTAAGTAACCGCTCATATAAACAGACTTGTGTTGGTCATGCCACCTAATTTGCTGGTGGTGAGTGTGTGTGTGTGAGTGTGTGTGTGTGTTTGTTGGTGGTCCAGTCCAGTCCAGCTCGCTTTAAACTTATCCGCTTTATGTGGCTATCTTAGTTTCCAGGAGGGTTCCAAGAAAACTAGTATGACTGTATACAAGACATAAAGACAATTACAGTTTATACAAGACAGAGAGAGAGAGAGAGAGAGAGACAGAGAGAGAGAGAGATGGGCGGGTGAGGTTTGTATATATGTTAACCTGAGGTTTGCAGTGTTTTGGAGGCTTTAGGTCTGTGGAATGCCGTTAAGTATATGGTGAGGGATGGCTTTGTAAACAGAGGTATACAAATAAAGTTGGATTGAATCCAGTCGGGGGGGGGCGGAGGGAGGACAGGGCCTCCTGGAAGAGGCGATGAGGTCATCCGGCTTCAGCCAGGTGGTTATGGCAAACAAACAACCATCGCAGCCCGCTCCTCATGCTCACATCAAACATACAGCTGTCAGAGATAAAGGAATCTCTTGGATCCTGAGGTCTGATGTCAGTCACTTTCTTAAATACATCTTGCAAGACCCAAGAATATTTTTTATTTGAAACATGTAAAATAAGTCAATCAATATATCTGTTTGATAGTGTGGATTTCCCCTTATTTGATTCTTGAATTGAGCCTATAGTTGAAATTGATGCACCAGTGAAGCCTTATTTTATGTCCTTTTTCTTACCCAGAATATGGACTTTCTTAGTCATTTAAATACATTTTGCAAACAACAATAACTGTTAAAATTGGTACCATTTTGTTTACCCTGTTTCTTTGTGTGGAAAAGACAAAGATAATCAAGTAAAAAATGTCAGTTCTTATTGTTTTTTATATGATTTTCTTTTAGTTTCAATATGGACACAAAACATGGCATCTCATACGTTTATCACAAACAAAACAACCTAACATAAATTAAAAATAAATAAATACAAAGACAAATATCATTGTTTCGAGTGCATGGCAGAGGTTTTCCAGAGAAGATACCCTCATAGTGAACCTGACTCTGTCTTATCGGCACAGCAGGCGCTTTCTTCCACGTAACGCAACCGAGGAGATACAAGCCCAGGCTATCAAAATATCACCAGTAGCTGTAGATATCACAGCTAGCTCTGGGGCTTCGTTATTTATGGCCACTATAAATATGCCAGCTACTAAAATGCCGCGCTGCCACACTCCGCCTAAGCAGGAGCAGACTGACGCTCGCTGCTTCATGTTTAGTCACGTCGGGTTCCATTGATTTATCTAGATATCAATGACTGTGATTTGATGGGGAGATAATGCGGTCTGGTTCAGCAGGGGTTTATAGGGGTACAGTAGCTATGGATGCAGGTTTTCATTCCAAATAAAACCTACAAAAGCTGGTTCTGGGACTTGATTCCCCCTGTTTCTGGTTGAAGTTATGGTTAATATACAGTATATGTGAAGTGTAGTGTTCGGTTGGGATGAAAGCCCGCATACTCCCAAGCCTCCATGGTACATAATTGAAAAAGAAAATTATACATGTGCACATACACGAGGACATGAGGCATCTTCCCTCGTCACGAAATACACAATATCTCAATCTCCATCTTTCCTCCAACTACCTCTCCAATGCATTTCTTGCAAGAGATTGGTTGAGTTAAACCTCAGTGGGCGGAGCCAAAGAACTACTGTTTTTCTGAGCGTTAAGTTAGCTCAGAAAGCAAAGTACAGATAAAAATATAAATGGCAATGACTTTTTTCATTCATGCATATCCATGTCATTCATGATGTCGAAGGTCAGCAGCTAGCTAACTAGCTTACCTAGCTAGCTATAGGCTAGTATGGCTAGTTTGAACTTGAAGGTCAGCTAGCTAACTAGCTAACCTAGATAACTTAGTATGGATAGATTGTATTTTTTCAGTTAGCAGCAGAGCGCTAGGCTTCATAACATTAGCTTCCTCCTCTCTTACCTCTTGTCTTTTTCACTGGGATTCAGTCTAATGTTACTTAGCCAGAAAAGCTTTGGTTCTCTGGCTCCGCCCACTGAGGTTTAACTGAAGCTTTAGCTCTACTGAGAAATGTGTGTATAACTACAACTCCAATCTGGACATTTCTCTGCTATTTACTCCCCTGTCTCTCTCGCTTTGTCAGTACATACATATCACTACAAAAACAAATATTTCCCTCTCTTTCTTCCTCTCCCTCCCTCACACACACACACACACACACACACAGAAACCTGTGCACTTATTTCTCTTCATTCGTTCAGAAAAAGAGGGGTGCAGGAGGCGATGGGGGAGAGGGAGACTTGTCCTCGCCCGGGGCGGCGAACTGACAGCTGTACCCGACTCGTGATGGGAGGAATGTGAGGAGGACAAAAGGAAAGAGGGAGAGCCTGAGGAGGAGGAGAGGAGGGAGGGGGGGGGGGGTGTTCAGGTAGAGGAGGTGAACAGTGCTGCGACTTGTTACCTGCAGCCTCTGCTGTTTGACTTGCTCTCCCTCCCTTCTCCATCTTGCTCTCTCTCTCTCTCTCTCTCTCTTTTTCTTGATTTCTCCAACCCTCTCTGTGTCTCTTCCATCCTGCATCCCTTCTTTTCGTTACTCCTTCATCTTCCCTCCCTCTCTCTCCCTCTCCAACTCCTCTCTCTCTCTCTCTCTCTCTGGCCTATCCCTCTCATCCCTCCTTTTCTCTTTCCTCTTCCCTCCCGTCCACCCCAGCTTCTTCCATCTTCCCTCCCTCCCTCTCTCTCTCTCTTCCTCTCTCTCTCTCCTCTCCCTCTCATCCCTCCTTTTCTCTCTCTCCTCTTCCCTTCCACCCTTCCTTCCTTGTCATCTTTACCAGAGAAAAGGTTGTGGATTGACATGCCCTATAGACTACAAACACACTGGTCGCATTCCTCAGCCCTGCGCACACACATACACACACACACACACACACACACACACACACGTACGCTCCTCCATGCCCTAACCTGGCAATTGTCAGTGTACGCTCCCTCGAGCGTAGCCGTGCCTTTTTACTGTCAACAAAAGATGTTTAATGAATTTCACCCCTTCTTTCTGCTGCCTTTACAGTGTCTTGTAACGCAGTCAAAAGGCTGCAAACGACCCGAGACAGGAATTCCTCAGGAGAAGCATGGTGTGGAAGAGGAGGAGGAGGAGGGAGGGGGAGGAGGGGTGGAAAAGAAGGAGAAGGAGTTGGAGGAAGAGGCGGAAGAGGAATAGGAGCGGGAGCAGGAGGAAGGGCTGGAAGGGGAGGAAGAGAGAAAGAGAGGGGAAAAGAAGGAGAAGGAAGAGAAGGTGGAGGGGGAGGAAGGATAAGTAGGGAAGGAGGAGTTGCAAGACGGAGAAGGAAGAGGAAGGGAACGGGGAGGATGAAGACGAGGAGGAGGAGAGAAGCATGGAGTGGAGGGGGGAGGAGGGGGAGGAAGGGTGGAAAAGAAGGAGAAGGAGTTGGAGGAAGAGGAACAGGAGCAGAAGGAGGAAGGGTTGGAAGGGGAGGAAGAGAGAAAGAGAGGGGGGGGAAGAAGGAGAGGGAGTTGGAGGGGGATGAGGAGGAGGAAGAGGAGGAGGAAAAGGAGGAGGAAGAGGAGGTGGTGGAGGGGGAAGAAGGATAGGTAGAGAAAAGGGGGGACAAGAGGGAGAAGGGAGAGGAAGGGAACGGGGGAGGATGAAGACGAGGAGGATGAGGAGCGGAGGGAAGAGGCAGGGAGGAGGTGCGAGGAGGAAGGAGAGGGGGAAGAGACGGGGTTGGCGGTGGAGGTAGAGGAGGAGGATGAAGGCGAGGAGGATGAGGAGTGGAGGGAAGAGGCAGGGAGGAGGTGCAAGGAGGAAGGAGAGGGGGAAGAGACGGGGTTGGCGGTTGAGGTAGAGGAGGAGGATGAAGGCGAGGAGGATGAGGAGTGGAAGGAGGAGGGGGGGAGGAGGAGGGGGAGGAGTGGTGGAAAAAAAGGAGAAGGAGTTGGAGGAAGAGGAATAGGAGCAGAAGGAAGAAGGGTTGGAAGGGGAGGAAGAACTTACATATATAATAGTATAAAAAAAGTATTATAATATTTAGTTGTATTCATCCCTATAAGACCCCTCCCTCTCTCTCTCTCTCTCTCTCTCTCTCTCTCCTAGCCGGCTCATCCCTGCTTGTGTCTGCAGTTATTTTTAAAGCCCTCCCTAGATACCTCTCTGTTATCCTGTCTAACACACACACACACACACACACACACCCCACACACACACACACACACTCTCACGCTCACACACTTGCCTGACAGTGAGGTGCAGGGAGGGGAAACTACCGCATTGACCCCTGACCCCTGTCTCATTTTTAGACACATACACACCCTTGGAAGGGTTCGGACACGCACACACACACACGCACACACGCACACACACACACACACACACACAGCAAGAATGAATGGCGATCCGGACTCATTAAATCATCATTTTTGATCATCTTGTCATGTGGGAATGCCAGAAGAAGAAGAAGAAGCCTCGTGACCCAGTTCCGGGGCGCCGAGCCGTAGCTTGAGAAACCAGCAACCCCACACACACACACACACACACACCCTTCTTCCCAAGAATCGAAAGTTGAAAGTCGGTATTAAGTTTGTTTACCACGCTGTAGAGCTAGAGGAGATAGATTTCCACACTGGCAGGATTTGTTTGTATAATTAGAAAACAGATCATCTGCAGTTACAGTTATTTCTGTCCGGGCTTTGCTGTGAACATGCCATCTACTGCACACACAGGCATAAATATATTACTTAAATGTATATTTTAGTCACCCTCTTTCTCTCTCTCTCTCTCTCTCTCTCTCTCTCTCTCTTTGTGCATGACTCGGACAGACAGACAGAGAATCCAACACTCGTCTTTTCCTGGAGCCGCTCATCTCTCCGTCTCGGTTATTTTAAAACAAGGAACGGCAATTATAGCGAGTGGGGGGTCATCGCTGTTGTTAAAATAGTACGTCCTGCTTTTAGCCTGTGTGTGTGTGTGTGTGTGTTTACGGGCTTATGTTATCAGTACTACTACTAAAACTCTCACTAAAACTATGCCCCCCCCCCCCCCCCCGCCCTGCATGTTACGAGTAGTAGTATGTAGTGTGTGTGTGTGTGTGTGTGTGTGTGTGTGTGTGTGTGTTTACGGGCTTATGTTATCAGTACTACTACTAAAACTCTCACTAAAACTATCAGTCCCCCCCCCCCCGGCCCTGCATGTTACGAGTAGTAGTATGTAGAGTGTGTGTGTGTGTGTGTGTGTGTGTGAGTGTGTGAGAGTGCAGCAACTTTGCAGTAAGCGTGCAAAAAGTGAAGCTTCTGTGATGATTTCTAAATATTCCAAAAAGAAGTATGCTTCAAAAGAGAAAAATATGTATTGCAAAAAAAAAGTGATAGAATAACAAAAAACAGAAGAACTGAAGATGGTGTTGGTCTTTTGTTTGTGCGCCTTTTTTGGTTATTCTATCACATATTTTTGCACTAGAGCACGTTATGTAAATGCATATTTGTTTCTATTTTTTGCATCAGTAAGCCTCTATTTTGGATTACTCCTTTTAAGCCAGTGAGCGAGTTTTTTTCATCAACTTTCTGGACAGTGGAACATAAAATATTCCAGTATTTTGTTGTATATTCTTAATCAAAAGCAGCATAGATTGGGAATTTGCAGGTTTTCTTGGGGGGGAATTTCAGGAACTTTATCAAGAGCCTTGACCTGTTCTTGACCGATTCTTTTCTACAATCAGCAGTGATTGAAATGTTTTTATCGGGCGTATGGCTGGAACCCAAACTCCTTTCTACCTGTGATGAGGGTTTAGGTGTCTGTGAGCGTTTGAAAGGTTCAGCAGTCAATGGAGATAGCTGGAGGACAGCTGAATAGCATTCATTACACTGACTCCTTAGGGGATCCATAGAAATATGAAAAGTGGGTTGCTAAAGGGCCGGCAATTATATGGAATGGGACACACACACACGCACACGCACACACACACACACACACACTGAACGACCGAATAGTCCTATAAGTGAGCGTATATAATAAGGAGTTAATTTGATAATGGTCTTTACAACATGCCTGTGCAGTGCCCAGCATAGCTCTCTCTTTATATCTCACTCTTACACACACACACACACAATGCACATACAATATGGGCAAACAAGCTCACATGCATGGATGTGTGTGTGAGCAAGGACACATACTGTACACACACACACACACACACACACACACACAAATACCTGTCTCTTTTTAGCATTGGGTCATCTCCCTGTTTGCATAGACTCTGCTCCAACGTCTCCATTTCATGCATGGGCTAATGAAATTCAATATAACTGCATGAGGTCAAAGTTTTAAAGAAATTTTACAATAACGAATTAAAAACCTTCCTCTGTAGATTCCACTACTGCCTCCAGTTTTCATGACAGATGGAAGATAGAGACTGCGCACTTAGAAAGAGAAGAAGAAGAAGAAGTTGCGCGCCAACTACCGAGAGATTTGTACGTGAACAGTTTTCTCGGTAGTTTCTCGATTAGTTTGTGTCGGAATTTTTTACTTTGCAAATTAAATACGCGGGCAGATTGGTGCGGAATTCAAATCACCAACTATCTCCAGAACTATTCCAAACACTGGATGTTCCCAGGTAATATTTGTCCCGCGTGAACAGGGGCTTTAGAAAGTTAGGAGAGAAATACACAAGGTAGCAGGTGACTGGGAGAGCAGGAGAAAAGCACAGCCACCTCATTTAACCTCCGTCCATCTGACGTGAACGCTAAAACGCTAGATAACAACACACACACACACACACACACACAGAGTGAAAGGGTGAAGACGAAGGAAGACGGATGAGTAGGAGGAGGAGGAGGAGGAGGAGGACAGTGACGCTGCACAGGCCGCTGGAGAGCAGGAATTAGATGGTATCGGACCAGGCGTGGGGCGTCCTGCCCCCGTGGCGGTTTGGGTGTTTGTGTCGATGGATGGATGGATGGATGGATGGATGGATGCGCCTGTAAGACGAGTAGAAACTTCCCCCTCAGGATATGTGCTTGTGTCAGTCTGGGACCCCCTTACTTCCCTCTCAGCATGAGGGTCCGTCTGAAGTCCCACTGCCTCGAGGACATATCTGGAGCATCTGCTTCTGTTTTGGCTAACCTGTTTTACCCAACCGTTATTTTTGCTATGATTTGATATATGGCTATTAGTGATGGGACGATGTGCTTATCTCATGATACGATTTGATACGCGATATGAGGTTCACGATTCGATACAGCCACGATTCGACGTAATAAATAAAAGTTCAGTGACGATAAAGTCCGACTGTGCAGAATTCTGTTTTTCAAATCTTTCCAGCGATGCCATTGGCTCGCTAGAATGTGAACAACAATTTCAAGATGTCATTACAAAGTGACAATAATATAATTTGGATGGAGAGCTTGTGAAACTGTGATGGTCAAGCTGTCTCATTTGTGATTACCACAGCAGAATAACATGGAGCTGATGTCACCGTTCATGTTTCTGACTCACATTTTTGTATTGAGATATATTGAATTTCGATATATTGCCCCATGTCTGCCCCTACTTAGCACCTCCGCCAATGAAGTATGTTTGTTAGCGAGAAGTTACGAAGAGTTTTGGAATGAAATCTGGTGGACAGATCGCTCTTGGCCCACGGATCAGCTGATTAGATTTCGGTGATGATCCGGATCTGAGATTTCCGCCATTAGATCATTTTTCTTTTTTTAAGCTGCTGCGTTCAATGTGCTGGCGGGTAAAGTCCGACATTTGGGACTTCCAAGTCGGCTGCACGTGCTTTTTTGGATTTTTTGGGGAAAATCAAACCTGGAAGACAAACAATAAAAGTTTCTGGAGGCTGCAGCTTTGCCAGTTGGGGGATTGTTCAGTGTTGGCGAAGGTTTTTGCTCTTCTGAGTGTCTTCTAGTTGTTAGAAGTCACAGTTAACCCCCATGGTGTTTCTTTTCAAAGTTATTGTTACATTATACATCCCCTTGTCACCCACATGTACCGGAGGAAGTTTTGAATTCCACGTTTGGTTCCTCACCTCCTTATTCCTCCTAACACTTAACATAATACTGCATGAATGTTGCGCCTGTTTGTTTGTGTGTGGACGGTGTGTTTGCATGTGTCAAGTGTGTGTTTCAGACAGCGTGTTTATGTGTGTGTGTGTGTGTGTGGACGTGTGTTTGTGTCTCAGCTTGTCTCCCTCAGGAACAGCTTGGCCAGCTGTACAGATTGCATTACAGAGTGTTTGGAAAAGCTCTGGAGGGTTTCTGCAGTTCACATGCCTGCAGAAAGAAAAAAGAAAAAAGAAAAAAGAAAAAAGAAACCATCCTCAACCCTGCTGGAGAAAACACCGTCTCATTTACACTCGCTGCCAGTGTCTTCTTCCCTTTGTGGTGAGCTGGACAGGATGGGGCTTGGTAAACTTTAGTAGTATGGGCAGAGAAGGATTTTATTCCAAAAACGATACTAAGTATTTGAGAAAAATGTTACTTGAAGTTCGCTCATCACTTACACTGCCAGTCAAAAATTTCAATTTCCCACATTTTAGAATAACAGTAAAGGCATCAAAATTGTGAAATAACACAAATGGAATTATGCAGCGACCAAGAAAATAGTGTTAACAAATCAAAACGATCTTATATTTTAGATTCTTTAAAGCAGCCGCCCTTTGCCTTGATGGAAAAGGCAAAAGGCTTTGGAAAGAAATTCATACATAGGATCAACTTCACTATTTATATTTATCTGAGAAACACATTTCAAGCATTTAAGCAGAAGCCTTTAGAGTGAAATAAACTTCTCCATCATATCCACATATCCATAGCTTACTAATGCTTGTTTCTCATAATTTTCTCATGTGTAAAATATCTTCCGAAACCAGCAGTAGTCATCTGCAAAAAGTGCCCTCACATTATCAATATCGAGGTATTGGATCTAAAATATTGTGATATTTGATTTGATCAGTATTGCCCGGCCCCTAATGATGTGTGTCAAAAGTTGTGTGTGTGTGTGTGTGTCAGATCGCAATCTACACGACACACTGATCCCCACTCACAGCTACTATTTGTCAGTCAGTGTTTGCTTAAATACCCACAATCCCCTCTGGGGCGAAAGTGACCCCCCCCCCCCCCCCCCCTCCCTATCCCTATCAAACCCGTGTGATAGATTGCGATTGATAGGTTGAACTTTACTAACCGCGATTGTTTGTTTGTTTGTGACGGACGATGATTGGCTATTTGGGGTTCTAGAATGCCTCTGAGGCGTGCTGATTGGACCAGAGAGGGGGAGAGGAGGGGGGGGGGGGGGGTTCAGTAGAAAAACAAGCAGCTGCCGTGACGATGGAGGTCAGTAAACAAGTGTTCCTCCGACTATCCATCCGTCTCCCTCCACTCCTCCGTCACTCTCTCCCTCTCTCCCTCCCTCCTTCCCTTCAGGTTTTTTAAGAGTTTGCTATGTGACAAACCTTCAGCCCCCCCTTTCTCTCTCTTTCTCTCTCTCTCTCTCTCTCTCTCTCACCCACTCTTTCTTTCCCTCTCTCCCCACTTCCCTAACTATTTCGCTCTATCCGTTGTCAAACAAGAGAAGGACAATGGACTTCCCTGTGTGAACATGCCTAGGAAGAGGCCTCTCTCTCTGTGTGTGTGTGTGTGTGTGTGTGTGTGTGTGTGTGTGTGTGTGTGTGTGTGCACGCGTGTGTGTGTGTCCACCTGCCTTTGCTAGCTGCAGGTCGAAAAGAGAGAGAGAGACAGACAGAAAGAGAGAGAGAGAGACTGGAGGAGGAGGAAGAATTTAAAACCATCCACTCATCCTCTCCTCCGACCTTTCCTCTGCTCTTTTCCTTCCTTTCCTCTCCTCCAAACTTTCCCTCTCCTCCTTTCTTCCCCTCCCACCTTTTTTCCTCTTCGTGTTTCCTCTCCTCTCTCCTCCTCCTCCTCGCCCCCTTCGTTCCTAGAATCCCCTGATTTGTGATGATAAGTCCCTTCGTCTCCAGTTTGAGGAGGATTAGAGCTGGGAGACATAATGACCGACCTCAGCAAGAATGTCACTCTGTACCTGCTAACCACACACACACACACACACACACACACACACACACACACACACACACACACACATTGCATGCACCTACACCTAGAAGCACAAACGTATGTATGCACAGACACACACATATACGCACACAGAAACACATGTACCTACACTCACACACACACCTACTGTATCTACCCTCACACACACACACACACACACACACACACACACACACACACCAATGGGGGTTTTAACTTGTCAATATGTCTTGCTAAGCAGGGCCCCCATGCGCTGTCGGCCGCAGGTTCATACAAGCCCACAACACCACAAAGATGGGTAAAGAGAGATAAAGAATCTTCTCTCTCTCTCTCTTTCTCTATCTCCATCTCCCACTTTCTCTATCTCTCTATCTCTTCATCTACCCCTCCCTTGTTTATTTTCTTCCCCAAACCATCTCTCTTTTCCCTATCTCTGTCTCCTTCTCACCATACCTTTCCCCCCTTTTCCTTTCTGTGGTCTCTCTGTGTGTGTGTGTGTGTGTGTGTGTGTGTGTGTGTGTGCAATAACACACATATGGATGGGTGTGTGAATTCCCCAGTCCTACATTCAATCATAGAAGAACCACCTCATATTCTGTATATTCCTGTGCAGAGTTCAGGGGCCAGTTGCGTAAAGATAGACCTGGTCTTAGACTTAAATGTGACTTTAAGTCAAACTTGCTACAGACATTTATATTTACCTGTTCCTACTACTTCTTGATTGTTGTAGATCTCTAATGTGTTGTTTCTGTCTCTAAAGACTCGCTCTCTTCTTGGGCCCGGTTGCACAAAACACCTCCTTAAGTATGAAAAGAAGACAAGAACACCAAATTGGTCAGAGGAGGAAAAGATTATACTTCTGGAGGAATACAATAAAAGAAAGGCACATACTAAAAAGTAAATTTGATCCGCAATAACAGCAAACAACGATTGTTGGAGGAAATTGCAACAAAAATTAATTCAAGAAGTGAACCATGAACCGGGATGCGTTCATTTTCTTCATTTATCTCCATAAACTCGGCATGTTGCGGTTAAGATAGAGTCAGAGGTACCTTACGTTTTTTTCCTTACTTTGGTTGCTAAGGTCTTTTGTGCAACGGTTTAACTAACTTTTAGGGACTCCTTAAATATAAGACCTAGATAAGGAGAAAACCTTAAATACTTAAGTGAACATTTTAAGGAAACCTTAAGGAGAAGACTTAAGGGTGTTTTGTGCAACCGATTTTATTTTAAGGAAACCGTAACTCGGCCTTTAAGGAAAATCTTAACTTAAGGTGTTTTGTGCAACCGGCCCGTCTTTTATGAAACAGCTTCAGTATTTAAACGTCCCACTCTGAAAGTTCTTAACTCAAGATTAGCCAGGGGGAAGGTGGCTAACTTTCCTACCTCAAAATAAGTCAGTCGTAATATTTAAGTAACAGACAGTCTTAATTAGCCTAGTCCAACCTGAGAATCTAAGACCAGTCTGAGGCTTAGACTAGTCTGAAACTGGCTTTATGCAACTGTCAAATGAAGATTATGTCTGGAAGAAAAACGGCTACAGTATGTTTACACTTTCAGTGCCATTTTCTGGATCTGATCATAACTCGACACAAGAGGAGCCCGCACTCTTCAACGGAAGAAAAACGAAATCTCTATCTAGTGCTGATGGGATCGCCAGTTTGCATGTTTGTTTGGACTGGGCACAGTTTCAATCAAGCATGTTGTTAGTCAGACGAAGAATAAACCCGGTCTGTTGGTATTCCAGTATCTCGGTTGGAGGAGTCTTTCTTTCTTCTCTTGGTTGTGCGAGCTCCTCTTCTCCTCTTGCGTCCAGTCGTTTTTTTTTTTTTGGGGGTGTCTACTCCCCTGTTTTTGTATGTCGGCAGTAGGGCTGAACGATTTTGAAAAAATATCTAATTGCGATTATTTTGACTGATTTTGCAATTGCGATACGATTTGCGATATTAGAGGGAATGATCATTTTTACATCATTATTCTCATTTTCAGTGAAAAACGTACTAAAATGATTATGGTGTGATTTTTGCGGGGATCTGTACCAAACAAAGATGTTTTCTTAAGTCTGTAGAATATGATGTGTAGGCCAGGACATCTCTGCAGCACCACAATATTTAATTTAAAATGGTATTTTGACACACATTTCGCCTTTAACAAATATTGCGCCTCCTGCGATTTGAAAATTGCAGTAGGCCATGTTGCGGTTTCGATAAAATTTCGATTAATTGTTCAGCCCTAGTCAGCAGGCGCGATTCAGTTTGTGCTTTTGAGATGTGATAAGAATAGTTTTATTTATAAAATTGTGTTGCTGTGAGACCAAAAAAAAAAAATGCCCAAAAAAGCTTATGTCCCTTTCTTCCTCTTCCATTTTTTTTGTATTACTCCTATTCATATTATGGCTGATTTGTCGAATTATGATCACAACACCAGGCTGTCCCCTCCCAAATCTGATTTCAAAGAGCAATATGAGCAAAATCTGACTTTTGTGTGTCCGGATCTGTCATTTAATGGTGTGACTGGATGATAATAGTGGCTTTGAAAAGACCTGAGTCTGTATTGAATACGTAAACTTGTAGAAGAAGAGAAGGGCCTCTCTATCTGTGTTTCTCTGAGAAACAGGTTAATATGTGGGCATGAGTTATCGGTCCGATGTGTGTGAATGCATTATGCGTGTGTGTGTGTGTGTGTGTGTGTGCGCGCGTGCACCTGTGTATGTATATGGGTCTTCTCTTTAACCAGACACAGCTCTTGTTTGGAAAATGTGTTCATGTCCAGTTGTCAGGGGTTACAGCACAGGCAGCCAGAGGGTGAGAGGTGGTGAGTGTGTGTGTGTGTGTGTGTGTGTGTGTGTGAGTGAGTGAGGGAGAGAGAGAGAAAGAGAGAGAGAGGGGGAGAGGGTCAAAGTGCCACTGTGGAAAGCCATATTTCACCAGCATTTCACACCCTTTTGCCAGGAGGTGGAGAGCTTTATTAAGCCTCTGTTAGCACGTTCACCTTCTGTGTGTGTGTGTGTGTGTGTGTGTGTGTGTGTGTGTGTGTGTGTGTGTGTGTGTGTTGCATTTGATTTTGTGTGTGTTGCATTTTTGGATACTCTTTGTGTATCTGTTTTTGAATTTGTCTCTATGTTGGGCTTTTGGTTTTTGAAGGTATTGTCTTTTTGTAAATGCATCATGGTATCTGTGTGTGTGTGTGTGTGTGTGTTGGGGGGGGGGGGGGGTGAGGCAGTGTTGAGATTTCCCATCCTCTCTTCCATCTCAATATAATGGGACAATCTTGATATAGTAGGAATTAGTTTGGTCATCGAGGGTCATGATAAAGTTTCAATCAAAAATCAACAGTTTTTTTTTTTTTGCAGGATTATTTTGCAGAGTGACAAATGATTTTTCGCAGAAGTGTTGAGGTGACTGAATTATCCAAGTAGCCCACAATCTGTTGTGGATGGCCCATCTTGTCAGCAGTGAGCGTGTGGGTGGCACTTCTCACACACTGTCGAGGAAAGCTGTGAGAAAACACAGCAGAGTGTGTGTGTGTGTGTGTGTGAGAGAGAGAGAGAGAGAGACAGAGAGAGTTTGCATATGTGCATGTGTGTTTCTAATGACTTTGTCAGTGTTTGGTGAAAGAAAAACACCCACCCGAATAACTAGAAATGAAATAAAAATGGAAAGTTCAATTTCCTAAACTTTGCATATTGATTCAGTAAAAACCAATACCTGAAGTTCATTATTCAGTATCTTTAAAATAGAGAGGTTCCCGTCTTTAAACCTGTTATTTTGTCAACCAAAGACTCAAGACTACTTCCCTTTAAAAAGCAAAATCATTTGTTTTCATTTTGCATTCTTATTATTTTTTAAGTGTGGAACTTAGGGCTGCAACTAACGATCATTTTCACTATCGATTATTTTTTGATTAATCGTTTAGTCTAGAAAATATAAAAAATAGTGACAAATGCCCGTCACAAGCGATTCTTACAGTTTCTTCATTTTTATTCGTTTTATAATGATATGAAACAGAGAAAAGCAGCAAATCTTAGCATCTGAGAAGCTTTAACCAGCCGATTTTTAGTATTTTCACTCGATACATAAACTATTGATCGACGATTACCAGAATTATCACATAATACACACATTGGCTGTTGCTGCAAATGAACCTGTGACTGTTCAGCTATTGGACGGTCTCTCCTACCTCTAGCTTACCCTGAAAGCACCCTGAGTTTTTGGCACGAACCTCCTCATATCATCCTTCATGTAAGACTTAACTCTCCAACCTGTGGCAAGAATATTCCCTGATATGTGGGTGGAAAGTTTACCTGGCAAGCGCAGGCCTGACTCCGGCTAGTGATCGGCTTCCCTGAAGGTCCCGGACCCTCCCATTGCCCCGATGGAAATAACTGTATAACTCTACAGCTGTTTACCCACCTGGCAGCAGACCTTCATACTTCTCCACAATTCCAACATCTAGCTGATTTACAGCCTATTTTATTGGAATCGTTTCTTTGGCATCGCTCATGGTAAACATTAAAACGCCATTTGTCAATTTTCACGTAGCACTTAATGATATGATGTGCCGGTCTCCTTTTTGGAATTTTAAAACGCAGCCAAAAGTAATTGGGGCAGATGGTAAACCCGAAGCTAGTTAGGTAGAGAGAGAGAGAGAGAGACAATGCACAATCGCAGTGCTGGTTTGGATGGTTCAGCCAAAATGTCTCTGCTTTTTGTTGGATATGAATAATAGTCCTCTGATGAAAATACTAGATGTTAGCCGGGAATTTAGCTAGAAATCGCATTGCTTGAGTAAGAAAATAGAGACAACAGAAAATTCGTTCGAAGAGGGTTTCCGATACGCGTCCGAATGGTTTTGGTCCGTGTTTGATAAAAAGCAACAGGAATTCAGCAGGAGATGCTTTCCAAAAATGCATCCACATAGTTTTGACCTGTGCTATCTCATTACAGCTTGGCCTCGATCCACCTTCCCTCCCTCCGATTGGACTCCATCGCGGCAGCCTGTCGATACTCGCACGCCTGTCCCTAGGCGCTCGCTACCTCTGTGTATTCAACTTATGATGGATGCACGGGAAAAAAAAGAAAAGAAAAGAAAAGAAAAGAAGGGCTGAATAGAGTGGGGAAGCTCCTTTCATCGATTCGGCTCGTCTTCTTAGCTTTCAGCTCAGACGTGCGTTTTGCAGCTTAGCGCTTCAGATTGTCTGAGCGGGTGTGGGGGGGATTCTCGGAGAGTGGTTACCATAGTTACGAGGGATTCACCGCCATGTTGGACCGTGATCACGTAGGAAGCTGTTTTGAACACGACTGTGCCTCTTTTTTCAGTTATTTTTCAACGGTTTCATTTTAGAACGTGTCTCGAATTTAGCCGCGTTACGCATTACATCAGTATCAAATAGAGAAAAATTTAGCAGCATCTGGGGGAAGTCAGCGGTTTCCCAGGAGTAACGTTGACTTTAGCTACATCTTCCGTTTAAGAAAAGGCTCCTCGTCCTCTTCCTCAACACCAAGCAGAGCCATCACTAACTTTCTCTTGTCCGTTTTCATCTCCAACAACGTTATCCCCTTCGTTACTTCAGGTTAGCTAAGTCAGTGATTCTCAACCTTTTTCATATCACGGACTCCTAATGTAGTACGCATTTGGGCCACGGACCCCTATCTGATGAGATTTTTGAAAATATTTTTTATTGTCAGATATGATTTTGTCCAGGATTCCACGACCACCTGTATTGTAGGTAGAGAGATAACAGAGAAACTATGATCAAAACAGTCATTCTTCTACATTCTCTAACTGTGTTAACTTCTTGTAAATGAAATAACGGTGAAGTTTAACAATTTATCAGTTTGCTGGGGACCCCCTGGAACCCCCTCGAGGACCCCTGGTGGTTCCCGGACCCCACGCTGAGAACCACTGAGCTAGGTAATGCTAATCCGATCGCATTACTAATCGTAAGTAATGATGTAACGCTCTTTGCACCCTTTTAGCTCTTGTTTTCTCCGTTACTAGCGACACGTACAGCTGCATTTTTACATTTGACCAGGACGGGAAAAAAAAAGGCCTCCTATCTGATCAGGAGGAGTGACAACAAAAGGCCAGACTATTATGCTATGACCTCTCTGACAAAGCAAACAAAATGCCTAATTTCTGTGATGTGCAAGATGGGTTCAAATCCCGCTGTAAAAGAGGAGGGAAAGATGAGGTGGAAAGAAGCTTTTGTTTCCTCTTGTTGTTGTTCCTCCAACATGGCGGCAGACCCTCTGCTAATCGCTCTCCAAACACTCTGTGACCGGCCCGATCACATGTACGGCTCTTTACATCGGCACGTGATGAATCCAACATACACAACCCACCCCCCCCCCCCCCCGCCACACACACACACACACACACCCCTCTCTCTCTCATTCTTTCTCTCTCTTGCTGTGCCCCAGATCTGTGTTGGCCGTCAGTGACCTCTTTCCCCCCCATTTATGCAGAGAGGGGACACACACACACACACATACAAACACACTTTCTCACAAACACACTCTACACACACACACATCCCCCTCCTTCTTACACAGTGTTTATCCATACTTTCCCTATAGGCAGCATCAGGTCGCCGAGTTCCATCGCCATTCGATGTGACCGGTTCACTAAAGCCCAGATCACACTACAGGACAGTTTCATTTACATTACAAGTGAAGTTTGAAGTGAAATTAGTACAAAGAATAACATTGTTAAACAATTTTGTATACAACTTCTTGGCTACTTGACTACTTGACTACTTAATTTGTAACATTGCATTGTTATGTGGATTGATCCAGGCACATTGCCATTTTATACCACATTATATGAAATTTATTCCTCCAAATAAACAATCAACATGACTGGAAGTTGTTAAAAGTGTATTTTCTTCCGGTTCATTCTCTTTTTCTTCCCCCCTTTGAGCTAAAAACTCCCATCGGCTTTTGCCAAGATCGCTCTCAGATTTTAGTCTCGGTGAGTTTTGGACCAAATCAAATCAAACATGTTTGAAAGGCTCTGACTGGTCTGGAGAGCCAAAGTCTCCAGTCTTGAACCTGTTCACACTACAGGATAATCTGACTGATCATCGGTCCCAAATCCCCCCCACCAAGCCCAGACACCCCCGAAGGTTGGGATGGTCCAGTCGGGCTTAGAATCTGCATAAAAATCATCTAGTGTGACCTAGCCTTAAGGAGGAACCAGGGGAGGGGGAGCAGGCTGCATCTGCCTGCCCAGGGAGGAGCACACGGTTCTGGGCATAGATGGCTTGGTTTGCCAGTCTCTCTCTGGAGGTCTGGAGCTGGTAGAAGATGTCTGTGTGTGTGTATTTACATTTTAGGCATTTATGGCTGTTGCTCTTATCCAGAGCAGCACAGTGACTGGGCAGGTAGGGGTTCAATGCATTGCTCAAGGGTACTTGGGCAGGACTAGAGTCATAGTGTGTATGTTTATTTGTTTCTGTTGGTTGCTACCACTTTCAGTATCAGTATATGTTCAGTTGTATGTGTGTGTGTGTGTGGGAGGGGGGGGGGCACATAGTTAATTGCATGTTGACGCAAATGTTCTTGGGTTAGTGAGAAACATGCTGTACATTGCCAATGCTGTAAAGTTGATCATAAACATGATATATGATTTATAGATAATTTGCCAGCCTCCT
>NW_027279188.1:0-17500 GCF_046629955.1 Centroberyx affinis | reverse complement strand
GTGTGTGTGTGTGTGTGTTCAAAGAGCTACACATCCCCTCTCACCTGCTCCAGGTAATTAAGGTAATTTCAACAGATGTCCCCCACCGGAGTGAGAGAGCGTAATTATAGAGGTATTTAGAGAGAGGAGAAAGAGAGAGAGAGAGACTGTGTGTGTGTGTGTGTGTGTGTGTGTGTGTGTGTGTGTCTGAGAGAAGGGGAGAGACTCATAGGGCTTGACTGACTGATTGACAGTCGTGGAGTTGACAGTCATAATCTTTGTTCATGTTAATTCCTGCGGGAATTGCCATGAACATGGCCTTGTTCGTGGACCCTTGGGTTAAAATACCAACACACACACACACACACACACACACACACACACACACACACACACACACACAGTCTCTCCCTCCTCCTCTCTCTCTAATACTTCTATAATTACACTCTCTCACTCCAGTGAGGGACATTTGTTGATGCACTTGTTGTTTATTGGTGTCCTTAAGAATCCTTCTATATTCAGTATTGCCTGTTTTTTTTTGTGCTGAAAATAAAATCTTAACTTAAATTAGTTAGTTAACTTAAATAAAAATATAAAAAATGTTCAAATGATGCATTGGAAAACGCAAAAAAATACACACAAGTTATTTCAAATCCTTTTTTTTTTTTTATGCAACAATTCCAGAAACGTTTACTTGTCTCAGGTGTGAGTTTTTTAAGATTTTAGTCAATTTATTCCTTACAAATGTGAGTGTGTGTGTCTGTGTGTGTGTGTGCGGCGTCTCTATGTGTGTGTTTGCTGTGGATATGCGAGTACATGCATGTGATTCGAGCACACGTGAATACACACGGATGCGTCTGCCCGCCCCGAACAAACCCTTCCTGAACCGACTCGACCTGAACACAGCAGCAACACGGAGGCTCTTATCCCCGTTCCGGTTGTGTTTCGACAGCGGAGCCTGAAGCACCGAGCCATGCGTTGAGAGGCAATGGATCGGAATGGAAAGCAAACGGAAAGATCTGGAAGGTTAAAAGTACACATTGATATCTGCACACACACAAAGAGGCACAAGCTGATACACTTTCCCTCGAACTATACACACACATACACATCTATAACCTACTAAATTATACACACATACAGTATATAGAGATACACAGTGGTGAGAAGAGTACTAGAATGTCCTACTCAAGTAGAAGTATCGCTACTTTGCCGATATTTTACTTAGAAGTAAAGTAGAAATAAAGTCTTTGAGTGACAGGTGCGTAGGACAAAAAACAAAAAGTAGAAGAAATATAATCCCGCACACTAGAAGTGAAAGTACTGGTGTTAAAATATGTACTTAAAGGATAAGGCTGGTGTTTTTTAATGCATTGCTTACTGTCAACAAATCCTATGAAAATAACTAAATCAACAATGCGTTTGCTCTACTCCCGTTACTTTCTGACTTCCCACGTACCGTTTTAGCCGTCAACCCGGAAGTCACTGGCTCCACTTGTAAGCTAAAAACCTTGAAATACAGCTCACAAAGATATAGTTTACATTTTAAAAATCGCTAACTGTTACCACGAAAAGTCAGGCTGTTGTAGTTATTACCAAATCAAATTCAAATGGGAACAAATTCTTCATTACGCCGGGGACTATTTTCGGTGCTACGGAACTACTTTCCTGAGATCGCAAAGTGTTTACAGCCGGCTTATTAAGTTGTTTGGAGGAAAAAGTCGGCTGGCCCAGTGCATCATGATGATGAAATATGCTGCCCAGAGGAGCAGCATGGCTCTTTGACGTGTTTTTAATCGTTTTTCTAATACAATGGAGTTCCATGGCTGCTGGGACATGGATGAGATTTATTGCCAAAGCAAATTCATTGCTGATTTTGTTATTTTCATAGGATTTGTTAACGGTAAGCAATGCATTAAAAAACACCAGCCTTATCCTTTAAGTAAGAAGTAAAATGCAGCTCATTTAAAATGTACTCAGAGTAAAAGTTACTGAGTTGCTGTTTAAGAAAAGAGAATGCTGTTAGATGTTTGGAAATTAAGTAAAGTCAGTAAAGTCATTACTGTTCTCACTGCAAGTGGCTCCACAGTTTGTCAATGTACGTTAGTCCAGTTTCTGATGATTATGAAGATCCTACAAAATCTGAACTCAGTGATGGATCTGATTTAAAACGTAGCAAAGTACGAACCTTCACTAAAGCATACATAATAAGTTAAATTACTGCCTTTACATCACAGAAAATACTCCAAAAATACTCCAAAAAGTACAAGTACGCAAAAAAAGCTACTCAATTGCAGCGAGAATAGAATATATGTAATTAGTTCCTTCCACCCTTGCAGATACATGTACACATTCTTGCTCTAATCAACACACACAAACACTCGCACACACACACACACACACACACACACACACACACGCCGGCCTGATAATATTCAACAGCAATGGCGCAGAACAGCAAAAGCACCTGAAAGTACACGGAGCCAGCCAGCTGCTCGGCCAGGTATGCACCGTCCCGTGGGTCGAGCTCTATCCGCAAAATATCGCCTCTTGTTTGTTTTAACACCGCCCGGAGCCCCAGGAGGGTGGAGTTAACCGATTCGGATATATACCGTCAAGGCGAGTTGTCAGTCACAGAAAAGTCCACCGGAGTGACTTTTAAATGCCTTTCTTGGGATTGTCCGAAACTCTTTGTGTCGTCCCGCGCGGCGGCAGCTCCACCCGTGCGGCACCGACCGTAGGATAAAACAAACCATAAAAAGGTATTTGCAGATGCTGTGTGTGGGGGGGGCCTGGCATGCGTGCACATAAGCCGTCACGGAGAGATGCTCATATGCACTTAAGCTACAAGTAGACATACAGAAAAAAAAAAAAAAAACACACACACACACACACACACACAGTCTTTGTGCAGACAGGAAATTTTAAAGACATACGCTACATTCCCACTTTCACACACACACACAGACAGGAAATTTAAAGATACAAACACAGCATTCCCATTTTCATAGGTATATGGGTGAAACACACACACACACACACACACGAATACACACACACACACACCTGCATGCAGAAATGTCCAGGTAAACATCCGGACGGCTCTGCCAGACAGGATATGACCCATCATCTGTCCACTCCTCACTCTTCATCTCTCTCTCTCTCTCTCCCTCTCTCTCTCTCTCTCTCTCTGTGTGTGTTATCTGTTGTCGTTGGCTTCACATCAGGCAGTGAGCGGCGTGTAGCGGTTGGCATGGAGGCAGGATAGAGCGATAGCCGGACTGATTGATCCGGCGAAACACCCCCCCCCCCCCCCTTCTAATAACATCCTGTCATCCTTGTTTTTCGCTCACTCTCTGTCTCCCGAGCGCCGGGAAACACAAGCGTCCGTATCAATCCGGATCAGAAACAAAAGCCACAATTAGTTCGGCGGGTCTTCTCTAGTGCCAAGGTACACTTTGGTGAGAGCAGCAGAATTCCAAAAAATGTCACATAAGCGCGAGGGCCAGCAGACTCTGGAATCGACTTAATTAAAGTAATAATCCACAATATTTTCATATAAATAAATGTCTGTTTTGCTCCTCTATCGTTTTAGATTGCTCAAAACACAACAGTGATTCAGCCTATATCCAGTTCATGAAAGCGTTTCCATCGTCTGTTCAAGCTGCATCAACAGAAAATCCAAGCTCTGCCCCCCCCCCCCCCCCCCCCCCCCCCCACACACACACACACACTGTTTGATTGACAGGTGATCTGTGGGAAGTGCAGAGCAGAAACACAGCAGTGATGAGGCTGAGGGACAAAGATGGAGAATAAATAAAAGAACAAGAAATTTATGGATTACCACTTTAAGTTAGAGGGAAATAAGTTGTTTTCTTTTAATTTAATCATTCATTGATTTGAATTTGGGCAGTGATTTTCATTTAATTTCATTTTCAGCATTTTGTTTAGCTTCAAACTTCGACTGCCGTAGTCCAGCATCCCAGGAATTCCTTGATCTGACTCTTCTCTAGATCTAGATCTCTTGAGTCATTTCGGACAACAGTGAACCTCCTTCAGTGTTTCCGTGAATTCCTCGAATTCCCAGACCGGGTAACGTCGAGTTCTTACGAGGTCTCTCCGGACCGTTAAGCCCAGTGATCCTAACCCTAACCCCCCCGGAGATCCCAATTTCCCCGTCCGTCCCGACACTACACAACATTCCCGGTCCCCTGCGATCCAGTCCGATCCACTCCGCTGGAAGCCCACTTCTCCCTGCTTTCATTCCTCCCTGGCTCCTTCCTCTCTTTCGGGGTCAGGGAGTTGGAGCGAGGGATGAAAGAGAGGGGAAGAAGGGAGTGAGGCAAGAAGGGAATTTTGACTTTGATTCCAATACAACGTTTTAATACCTAAAAGGGGGTTTATGCCAGTTGGATGTCCGTCTTTATCAGCTGTGTAAGCCAAATAGTTCCATATTTTTCACCAGTTTGTCAGCCAGTTTAGTTGGACTGGGATTCAGTTCAAGATGTAATGGAGTGATTGACGCTGTTGAATGTTTTCAGCTGTTTGACTCTTCTTCTTCTTCTTCTTCTTCTTCTTCTTCTTCTTCTTCTTCTATTCCAATCTGCGTCAATCCGCCCTCTAGGGGTGACGTTTAAAATTGATTTTCAGCTTGCAGAAAGAATTTGGTGACAGCATCATTTGTAAACTTAAGTATTAAATCTTTCGCAACCGTATTGAAGTAGTGTTACAATTTTGGTTGTCATGACAACACTGGAAGGGAGTAAGGAATCAAAGAAGGGAGTGAAAGAGTTCCCACACTCACTTGAACATCAAATTCAATTTTTCAATGTCTTCTTTGGTGAAATTCTGAGTTGGTTTTGGCTTGTTTTGGGGTAAAACATGATGTTTCTTGTCAAGTCATGAAATCCTGGTGAAATCATTCTTTTAATTAAAAACTGCTGTAATTGCTGCTGTATCAATACAAATATCCATCACAGGGTTTTAATCAGGATGTGTAGTTTAGATCCTCGGATGTAAACAGGTAGAAAAAAAAAAAAAAAAGACCGTATTTTATCTTTTTTCAAATCCAGAAAGTGAAGAAAAGTGGGTGTGAGGGAAGGAAAAGACAGAACTCATGTAGTTTGTGTCGGGCGGGGGAAAGTGGGTCAGGGAAAGCAGCTGTGTGTTTGGGTCTGGATGCTCCCATGCAGACAGAGAGAGACACATGAGCCCACTTACACACACACACACACACACACACACACACACACACACACACGCACCTTCCTTACCCTCACACAGTGGTGAGGGACAGCTATGCCCGTCTCTTGTCCTGTCATGTAGCTCTGCAGGAGATAGAGAAGACATGCAAGATAGAGGAATGTATGTCACACACACACACACGCACACACTTTCTCTCTCACACACACACACACACACACACACACACACACTGTACCTGGCAAGAGGAGGGGTGATGAGTCCTATATAGCCTGATGTCTTGTGTGTGTGGGGCATGAATGGCTGATTCTACATATTCTGCCTCGTGTGTGTGTGTATGTGTGTGTGTGTGTGTGTGTGTGTGTGTGGGTGTGTGTAAGGAGGTGAATAGAGACAATAGAAACACCCCAAACACAGTCATTTGACAGAATATTAATCATCCATCGGGTTATGTTTCGACATGCTATGCATTTTATTTCCCAACTCCTGTCTTAAACATAACATTTCTTTTTCTTTCTTTCTTTCTTTTTTTCTTTCTTTCTTTGACATTCTTTCTGACTCTCTCTCACTCCCTCCTGCTGTCTCTTTCCTTGTTTTCATCGTCATTCATGTCTAGTTTGGTCGCTCTCTCTTTCCCTCACACACACACACTCACACACACACACACACACACACACACACACACACACACACACACACATGAATTATCGCTGACTGTCCTGACCTCCACAACTTGTTTCTGTCACTGTCCAGACATGCTAATGTTGGGGTGGAAGACACAATGGTTTCAATAGCAGAAAAGACAAATGTGTCTGGGCGTTCGCAGTTCAACCATTTAGACACACACACGCACACGCATACACACACACACACACCTGGTTTGGAGCCCTGGTTCGCTTCCTGGGTCCCATCATCCATCTGTCTTGGTGACCTCCCTCCACCTCCTTTATGGGCATCTTCACTCCCCTAACCTTTGGCCTCCTGAGAGGAGAGAACACCTGGACAACTAGTGGTGAGAACAGAGGAGAGGAGAGGAGGAGAGGAGAAGAGAGGAGAGGAGGAGAGGAGGAGAGGACAGAAATGCAGGATAGGGGACTTCTACATAAACTACTGTGTAACTGTAGTATAGGCAATTCCTCATGTATACTACCAGTCAATAGTCTGGACCCACCTGATTGAATGTTCTCTGTTTTTCATTCTCTTAAAGCCATTTTGATCTAAAGGCTTCTGCTTAAATGCTTGAAATGTGTTTCTTAGACAAATATAAATAGTGAAGTTGATCCTATGTATGAATTTCTTTCCAAAGCCTTTGCCTTTCCATCAAGGCAAAGGGCGGCTGCTTTAAAGAATCTAAAATATAAGACAGTTTTGATTTGTTTAACACTTTTTTTTGGTCGCTGCATAATTCCATTTGTGTCATTTCATAGTTTTGATGTCTTTACTGTTATTCTAAAATGTGGGAAATAGTAAAAAATAAAGAAAAATGTGTCCAAACCTTTGACTGGTAGTGTACACAGTGGGACATCTGCACATGTCTCTGTGCACAGTTTCCCATAGCAGACAGGTGCTTGGTGTGATGTCAGCCTGGCTGAGCTACATCCAGACTCAACAACTTCATCAGAAGTCATCAGTCAAAGTGAAGGGGAGATTGAACCTGCGCAAAGAGTTCAGTCATAATTCACACTGTATCTGACCCAGTTCGATAAGGGAGGGTGTGTCTTTGCACTGAAGCGATCAGAACAGAACAGAAGCTCATTCAAAATCTGCAAATGTGTTGCAATGCTTTTGTACAAATGTTTCCTGACAGTTATACATGACAGGCGTCTGCTTGTGGGATATAGGCCTTAAGGAAACTGTTTCTAGGCTGTTGAGCAATAAAACAAACTTCAATTTTACATTTTATATTTTATCCTGAATGACTTACAATGAGTGCAGCAGTAGAATAAGCTATAAGAATAAGCTCAATTCCCAGATCTTCATTGTTAAAAGCAACTAATAGTAAAGAATGCAAGCAGCCACGTTGCCCTGGTACCATTCCTGTAAATAGAAAAAAAAATCAAAATAAGAGCTAAAGGGAGTGGTAGAAGGAAAGTGTTTTTGGGTGTGGATGCGGGGAAACGGAATAGAATTCAGATTTCGTATCAAACATCAGATAAAGAGAGGTAGGGGTTCAGTATCTTGATCCAAGACGCAGAAAACAAAACTGAAAAAAAAAAAAAAAAGGAATGCTTTCTGGCTTGGGCGGGAGTCACATTTGGGACCTTTGGGGCTACGGGACAGTCTCATCTCGAGGCCTCCCTGCACCTCCATGCACACTCAGCATCCATAGCTGATCAGTGAGATATCGACAGGAGACACTGAGCTAGAGTCGGACCTAAATTTCCTTTTATCATTTTCTCAAAGTGAAGGGAGAATTCACTTTACGCTCATAAATCATCAGGTTCCTCTGCTCGCGGTTTCCAAATCAAGACACGCGACCATTTTTGAACATTTGATCTTTTTATCTGATGACCTCTCCAGCCTGTTCTGGACTCAGATGGAAGAGAAAGCTTGATTTAGTAGGTGAAAAACGTGTGTTATTCCCTGGAGTGCAATCTCCGCATGTGAGAGCACGCAATCCCAAAGGCAGTGTCGCATTTGAATATGTGTGAGATCTCAAAACGAGTGCGATAACCACAAAACAGATCCGTCCGTGGCCCAAAATGTGATAATGAGCTGACCCAGATATGCCTCCAGGCTTAGATTTTTAATAATGACTTCTAAGGCATGACTCGCTCTGGCCCTTAGCTGCATCTCAGATCTTTTAAATCCCTTATGATCCGGAGCGCAGCCTCAGATCCAGAGACAAGCCCCACCCCCTTCCATTAATAAGGGGCTTAAATAAAATATGTGTGAGAGCCTAAATCAGGTGGGACAGTCCCGAAAGAGCAAGTATCAGCGTCTCAAAAAAGATCGCCCAATCAAGCTCATTTCAGATCTGTGGTGTTTGTCCGGTTGCCAGGGCGACCTCTCTCGTTGCCAGGTTTGCCTAGTAACGTAACATCCCCCTTGCCCGTCCCATGTCCCAGATTATTCTGAACCACGTTGATGTGCTGGTTATTTGTGAAATATGATTTCAGAAGAAGTTGTGCAAATGAGATGTAGCAGACACTACAAGAGCTTGCGGAAGGAGGCATCGACATATTAATAAATGCACACACACACACACACACACACACACTGTTGACTTTTAACTGTGGCTATATTCTGAGATAGTACATACCGCAGTAATAGAGCATAATTATACACATGGCTACTGTATTGATAGCACTCAGACATTTACACGCACACACACACACACGCCACACACACACACACACACACACACACACACACACACACACACTACAGTGCATTGCCAAAAAGACAGCAATGGATTCACACTCTCCAATCCTTCACAATGTAGTCAAGGAAACTAATTTTGTTTAGTTTTCTTGGCCCAGTTCATTCTATAGACCTTGACTATTAGATGCTTGTATTTCCCCACCCATCCTGGCTCAAACTCCTAATTATAATTAACCACTTTTCTGATCTACTTTTCTACTTTTGATTGATCTTATCTGGCATCAGTGTTGCTAAAAAACTGTCTTGGTGACATATAGGGGATTAATAAAGTGCTATCTTATCTTATCTTATCTTAATACAGTGCAGTTAGACACACTGGTACAATGACAAGAGGATTTTGCAGGGAACTTTGGCCATACTTTGGTCTGTAATTACAGGTTCAAGGAACATTTAACTTATATGCCATTTAGCGGCTTCTTAAGGTGGATCTCATTTAGATATTAAGCTCTTTACAGCCCCATGTGAGCATGTGTGTTTGGTCTCGGTGGCTCCAGTGGGAAACAAACCCTCTCACCCTGCCAGTCAGTGCCGTGCCACCCGTGAGTCTCCAGGCTTTAGGTCACATTTAGAAGGAGAGCGTTCGGTATCCAAGTGCAATGCAATGTTTCCTGACTTTTGCCAAGTGTTGTGCACCTAAATATCCCCTCGACACATACCCATGCTCCTCACATGGATACAGCTGAATGAGACGTGGTATGTGGTGGGGTATCTGGAGCGATATATGGCCTAGGCTGGCTACACGCACTCATCGTGGAGACTATTCAATTAAACATGGTATATGTGAAAGAAAATAGACTTGGACGCCGCATGCATCGCAAAGCACCTAGATACCGATCGGGGACTTGGGAGCGTTGGCGATTGTAAATTCTGCTCACATAAAGAAAGACTGCAAATCACACTGTCAAAGCTGATATATTTCTCACTGTGAATGTACAGTGGGAACCAGCGTGGAAGTCTCCCATCATGCACCTGTACTGCATTTATCCTACAGCGGTACTGCTGGTCATCTGAATTCAGAAACAGCATGGGAATCTCTTTATTCGCCGAGTACAAATGTATAGGAATTTAACTTAATTGAATTTATTCGAGTTCTGAGATTGATCTAGAATTCTGAGAATAAAGGCAGAATTCTGAGATTCTGAGATTAAAGGCGGAATTCTGAGATTCTGAGATTAAAGTCAGAATTCTGAGTTTTGAGTCAGAATTCTGCTTCTGAATTCTGACTTTAAACTCAGAATTCTGAGATTCTCACATCAAAGTCAGAATTCTGAGTTTAAAGTCAGGAATTCTGAAGAGAATAAAGTCAGAATTCTGAGTTTTAAGTCAGAATTCTGCTTCTGAATTCTGAGTTTTAAGTCAGAATTCTGCTTCTGAATTCTGACTTTAAACTCAGAATTCTGAGATTCTCACATCAAAGTCAGAATTCTGGGTTTAAAGTCAGGAATTCTGAAGAGAATAAAGTCAGAATTCTTTCTCAGAACTCAAATACATTTTTCACATATGACCCTAATCCTCTTCCATACAGAGACACATGGACAACTTACAGATTCTCCACATCCACAATACATACTGACACATAGAACATACATTTGCACATAATTTGCTCACATGCATCAGTGCATATAGTGACAGCTGTTGTGGAAATCCCCTAACCTGCATCCATACTGCATTACTCCTGCATTAGTCCTGCAGAGGCAGATAGAGAGAATATTCCCTCTTGATTATATAGTGGAAGAAAAATTGATTTATTGATCCACAGAACTCCAGGCTACACTCACACACCTTGCTTACATGCATTTGTGTGTCGTTGCGTGCAAGCAGACACCGCTTTTCTCTGCCTGGGTGAGTAGACATTGTTCACTGCTCTCCTTCAGCCTGCCAAACCCAGAAAAAAAAAAAAAAAAAATCCCCTAAATCCAAACTCTGCAGTGATTCCTATTATCGAGAGCGTTACTGCAGGCTAGCTGTTGTCTGCGGTATCAGGATTGATGTTTTTTTAATAATAAAAGTATGTCAACACAGTCTAGCCTCCAGACATTTCCCCCCGCTTCCATCTCCTGTCTTTGTCAGAGGCCCGCTGTGGTTCCTCCGGCTTTGTTGTGGCACGCTAAAATATGCATGAAAACTATATGTATTTCTTTCCATTTTGCATCCCTCCCGACACTTGGATCGAGGGCATTTGTTCTCATTTCCATAGACTTTTGAGTGGCGATAATTCACACTCACACAGCTAATGTAATTCAACCTGCCAGTCACTTGGCTGCTGTCTTCCCTTTCATTTTTTTTTTAGTCCACCAACTACAATAACCGATGCAATATTCACTCAAAAGGGAGAAAATTGAATGGTACATGTCTGGAATTGTTTTAAAATATGCATACAAAGGAATACATGCATTTCATTCCATTCTGCCTTTTCCTGACAGTTAGATTGAAAGCATATTTAGTTGTTTAGCTGTTGAATATTTGAAGAATTGAAAATGAAATGAAATGGAAACGTTTTTAAAAATGTGAAACCTTCCCTCACAGAACACTGACATGAAACTAACACTATGGATTATTATTAAAATACAAAAAGTGACCAATAAATCATCCAATACAGCGTTCATTTCAAGGTAAAGCACCTCACAGTACCATACATTAGTAACATTGGAAAGTGCGTGTGAGTGCCTTGCTTTATCCCACTGAGCTATAGAACCACCATGACAGCTGTTAAAGCAAAACTTACAGTGTTTGTTTAATGGAGCCTTTATTCTTTAATCCCTTCCACTACCCCCCCCCCCCAGCCTCGTCCTCCTCCGCTGTGAGGCGGCGAGCAGGAAGAGTGTAAATGACCTTAAACGCTGTCACCTACCGTGCTTCACTTTCATCACTGTAACCACAACCACAGCTTCCGTTTAGCTGTCTGAAGAGGTGTTTGACACACACACACACACACACACACACACTCAGACATACAAATACACGGATACACACACATCGCCTGGGGACCCCCAACATGAAAGAATGGCATTCCGTGATGCCTCTCTCTCATTATTTTGTGAGTGTTTGTGTGTGTGTGTGTGTGTGTGTATCTTCTTTACGCTTCTGCCTCCGACACTTACTGTAGATCATATCAAAGGAACCGCTTTCTTTCTTAGTTTATGGTCTGTATTTCCCTACCAAGTGTGTCTTGTAAAGCAACTTTGTTGTTTGTTGTTGCTTTTTTTTCCAAAGATGCTCTGTGTAAAGTTTCTCTGCTGCCTCTCCATCATAACTTTCATCTTTCATCTTTCAGAAGCTCTTAACCTAGAGTCCATTTTCTATTCCCTATATCTGTTCCCTCAAACTTCCTCCCTCCCTCCTTCTTTCCCTCCCTCCCTCCTTCTTTCCCTCCCTCCCTCCCTCCCTCCCTCTTTCTTTCCCTCCCTCCCTCCCTCCCTCTGTCTCTGTCCCATTCAGAGTTTCAGGCTGTATTTTCCTGGTTTCCGTCAAAGTCTAATGGTCTGTAGGTAACTCTGTTGTTGTCTCACCAACCCTGGCCTCTCTCTCTCCCTCTCTCTCTCTCACACACACACACAGACATGCAATCGTGCAATCACACGCATGCCTGAATATATGTTTGGGAGAGAGAGAGAGAGAGAGAGAGAGTGAGAGAGAGAGACAAAAGGGGGAGCATCAGAGTGATATTTTAACCTCACCATGCTGCTTTAAGAGCCGCTGTGAAAGGCAGATTGTCTAGAAGAGGGACAGTGTGTGTGTGTGTGTGTGTGTGTGTGTGTGTGTGTGTGTGTGTGTGTGTGTGTGTGTGTGTGTGTGTGTGTGTATGGGGAGGGGGCAGCAGAGGTTAATAAAGCTGCAGGGAGTTTTTTTCTGTCTGCGGGATACATTTATCAAGACATACCTTAACCCTGGTAACACTGTGTGTGTGTGTGTGTGTGTGTGTGTGTGTGTGTGTGTGTGTGTGTTTCTGTGCTTGATTAAGTGTGTTTATGTATCTGAGTGCATATTTTTGTGCTAGATTCCTACACGTGTGTGTGTGTGTGTGTGTGTGTGTGTGTGTACATCAGTACTGGCATCAATACAGACTTTGATCCATTAAAGAGGGGCAGGTATCTTTAGAAATAGATAATCTAATATTGTTCATGGGTTTTACACACAAATTGCTCAAAAATATTTACAAATGATTCTCACTCGACAGGTGTGTTTCTTAGACTCAGGGAAGGTCATGATGGACATGTGACTGCCCTCCGAGTCTGCCTTAACATACGGAACAGTGAGAAGATTCACTCGGAACTCGAAAGATTATGATTATTAAGAATTATGATCATATTAGTATCACATTATTATCATTATTAAAATTCTAGAAAGTTCAAATAATCCCAAAACAATATGTAAAAAGTAAATTTAGTATACTTTTTTGTGACTGACAGCTACCATCCACCACGATCCAAACCTGATGTGCTAAGCCCCGCCCACCTGGTACTCCAAGCAGATTAAAACAAATGCCAGTATTTATTTGCTTATGGTGTTTGACCCAGGTGTGATTTAACAGACTTTTTCACGCTGCTGTCAGTTAGTTAGAGAGAATTAACAGACTGAAGCTTTTCCTATTAGTCTGGAGGTGAAAAGTGAGATTTAATGGACTGAACAATTCCTGCGGTCTCCAACCACATAAATCCTCACCGCTGCAGGCTCTCCCAGGTGTGTGTGTGTGTGGGTGTGTGTGTGTGCGTTAGGGGTCAGTGGGTGGAATTTCCCCTCTGTTTGTGATGAGACGGGGGGGGGGGGGGGGGAACGATTTCCTCATCTGCACCTATGACTCTCTCCTCTCGGCGCCACGCCGCCCCCTGTGGCCAAAACAGGAACTCGAAAGGGAGTCAGTTAAAAAAACAATGATGTGAAACTTTATTGATCCTTGTAGGGAAATTCCCCCTCCATCCACAGGGAGGTCAAAGGTCGGGGGAAACATGCTCTCAGTGCTCACCTCACCACCTACGACCTAAAAAAACAGAAAAAGAAACAGTCATACACACAGAGACACACCTACAGTACAGTGCACAACACACACACACACTTTTTTCCTCACAGCAGACACACCCACAATCATACCCAAACACACACCTGAACTCCTGTGTGTGTGTGTGTGTGTGACGGTGATGACTCAGAGCTCCCAATAACCTTTGTGGGTTTTGGTGTCTGTCTGGTAGAAAACAGTAGCCAGTAGCCACATCAGCAGGCTGCGGTGACAGTGGGATACCTGCTGTATTAGTGTGTGTGTGTGTGTGTGTGTGTGTTGAAGTGTTTGCACAGCAAATCAAACTTCAATCGGAAGCCAAAACTCAAAAGCCAGACGGCATCAGAAATATGGACTGATTATGTGTGACTCAAATATTTTGCCTACAAGCCACTTTTGTCTGGTGAAATCCCCTGTTAGACTTTTTTCTTTTATAACACAGACAGCTGGGTTCTTAAAATAGAGCAGGAACTTGGTCAAAGAGTCTGGTGGGATCGACAAACCTGTCGGCAACAGGCAGAGATTTGTCGGGCTTGCGGTTGGTGTTGATTCACCGACCGGCATGACTCACTTAAAGCTTAAAGGAGGTGAGGTCAGCTCAAACCGAGGGATAGATGGAGGGATAGAGAGAAGGAGAGAAAGAGGAAGGCGAAGGGAGAGGCAAACTAAAACTCTTGCGGGTTAAAACTAATTCTCTACAAGAGTCTCTTTATGTCCGGCAGAGTTACAAGTTGACTGTAGTGAAAATAGTGATAGATTACAGAGGGAGTGGGTGGTAAGAGAGAAAAAAAATGGAGGTAAAGAGAAAGCAGAAGGAAGAAGAGGAAGTGATAGATGATTAAGTATTGGCGGTAGAGAGATAGAGACAGAACATGTGTGTGTGGCTCCAGTGCCAGACTTGTGTTTGCTTTAGGCCTGCAGTTGTGGAATTCAGCAGTGTGTACACATGGGGAGGCGCGCGCACACACACACACACACACACACACACACACACACACACACACACGGATAGAAACATAGCTACTCTTTAAATACATGTACATACACCTTGAAATACATCGGTCTATCTAGGGGACACGTACCTGCTATCTGTCATGCACCAAGACTACACACACACACACACACACACACACACAAGCACAATCTGTGTCCAGATTACCACCAACCCTCTACTCACACCACCTCGACAAGAAAAGAAAAAAAAAAAAAAGCGAGCGAGTGAAGTCGCACCTCTCCTGGTGAAACTTCCGTTGCTAAAAATAGGTCCGGCTTGGCAGCAGCGGCTGGCAGCAGGATATGTAACGTAAGGCGTTGTTAGGCAGGGCGGCGGGATATGGTGAGGTAACCTGAGGTGCGCTCCGGCTCGGTGCAACAGATCCGAAGCTTTTGACCTTATTTTGTGTTTTTTCAGCTGTTTTGCTACATGTATTATCACAGCACTGTGTGTTTCTGACCCTTTCACTCTCCACCTGAACGCAAAAAACTCTGGAGGCTGTCCAAAGGCATTGTGGGAAATGTAGGAAATCACTAACTGAGGCAGAAGTGGACAAGGCAGGTCGAGGGAAAGTGGGTTCAACACTTCATTACAAAATAACCCAAAATAACCCAGTTGGGTTATTATTTAAACTGTTTAAAACTTATGCACACACACACACACTTATGCGTACACACACACACACACACACACTTATGCGTACACACACTTGCACAGCAGTGTGGGGGTAGTTATCCTTTCCCATCTATCCATAGGGACCCAGTCACTGATCAGCTTACACTTGTTGTTCTGACGAAACCTTAAACGGCACTGGTAGGGCAGTGTGTGTGTGTGTGTGTGTGTGTGTGTGTGTGTGTGTGTCCCTGCAGGCCTCTGGCTCAGGACGGAGCTATGTGACAGGTCTCCCTGCTCTTCTAAGGGACATTAGGTGCCTCTCAGATTTCTGCTCTCTCATATATATGGGGCTGTAATTGCTGTGCTTTTGTTCGATATGGACAAGTGGATTCTGGGGAGAAAAACACACACAAGCGCACACACATACACACACACACATGTATACACTACACACACTTTCTGTTTTTCCCCTCGCTTTACTCTTACACACACACACACACACACACACACACACACACACACACGTCCCTCCTGGGTACGAAACAGAAAGTATAGGAGAGGCAGATCTTGTTTCAGAGCATCAGGGTGTTTTCTCTCTTCTTCTTCTGTACCTTCTTCTTCTACCCCTCCCTCCACCCCCCCCCCCCCCCCCCCCCCCACACACACACACACACCCCTAGAAATGGTCGTTTCACACACGATCACCATCACTCCCATCCGCTCACCATTACACCCTCTTAAACCCTCCGTCTCTCCTCCTCTTTCATCATCCGGCTTCGCCTCCATCTGCGGCCATTACCTCACACACTCTCTGGAGCGTTTTCCCCCTCTGCCTCTGCTCACTCCATTATCCATTTACTCCTCCATTATCTCTCTCTCTCTCCATCCCTCCAGCTCTCTATTCACCAGCCCCCCCCACCCCCCTCCCCACCACCTTCCTCTTCAAAAGCTCCTCGTCCCTCCCTCCAGGCGAGGGGTATTTAGTGCACTTCAAAGGGGTGATTATCATAGCACTTATAAAGAGGGTGGGCACTGTCACTGTGTGTGTGTGTGTGTGTGTGTGTGTGTGTTAGCGTACATGTGTGTGTGGTCATGTGTGTAGATGTGTGTGTGCACAGAAATCCTCCTCTGTATCTCACATCATGATTTTTTTAGTCACTTTTGTGTCTTAGTTTTAAAAAACGAATTAGTTACATTACAAAGTTACTCTTTATTAAAATCTGTTGGAGTACTTTGATGTGTTTCCCACTTCAGAAACATAACATTGCAATGTGGCTGGTGCTGCCAAGTGTGTTGTCTGCTTGTTTTTAAAACTGTAAGCCAATCTCATTTAATCTGAACAAAAATATAAAAACAGCATGCAACCATTTTTAAGATTTGACTTATAGTTCATACAAGAAAATCATTTGAGAGAAATTCTGGGCGAAAAGGAGAAATGCTCAGTAACAGGGATGTAAACTAAGTTGTGCATAAGCTTTTTGGAAAATTAATGGAATATTCATGAAACGTGACCAAAACTTTAGATGTCGCAATCATATTTTTGCTCAGGATATATCAAGCAATTTATGTTTTGTTTTTTTTCAATTAGCAGCCTGTTGTCTGCATGAGATGCAGCAAGGTTTTAATAATAATAATAATAATAATAATAATAACTTTATTTGTATAGCACCTTTTAACAAGACTGTTTACAAAGTGCTTCACAGAATAAAAAGGCATAAAAACAAAAATAAAAGGAGTAAAACAATAAAAACAATAGTAAAAAGGACAACAAAGGATACGTTTTCTGTTGTTTTTTCTAAATTTGTGCTAACAAAAAGTAACGTATATGAAAGAAGAAGAAGAAGAAGAAAATAAAACTAACAACATTCTAATATTAAAAAGTAATAACAGACTACAGTGAAGTTAGTTACCATAATAAACTCAGTCTGAGTGTTCTTCACAGCACTGGCAGAATGCAGATCAGGTCTCAGAGAGGATAAGTGCTCAGCTTCCCTCCTGACCTGAACCTGCCTCTCTTGACCTTCTTCAAGTGGAGGAGACAGAACGGACATTCCCATTTAAATTCTGGAACAGTAGCGTGTCTGGTGTTCTTAAGATGGCCGCCTCACATGCAGGTGGTTCTGTGCGTGTCGTGTTGTTGTTGTACGATTTGTAAAACTGAGTATCGGCTGTTATGTGCGGCACAACCAGTACCTCCTGCTCTAGTTAGGCAGAGGGCCACAGACTCACAGTCTACTGGCCGGGAAAATGAATGAGAAACACTATTTCACCCCTCGGCACACTGTCAGGACGCCCTTGAGCAAGGCACTTATCCCCCCCATCTGCTTTGGCTG